>NW_028227263.1:21135306-21137806 GCF_978045245.1 Mus caroli | reverse complement strand
GAGAGACTGCTTATCATTTTAAATTTTTATTGTACTTTCCAGAATAAGTGTAAACCCTAAATTTACCAGTGACTATATATGAAAACTTGATCAAGCTATTGCTGTTTTATGGGTCTTTGTTGTCCCACGACACATACAACATACAGATAAAGAAAACCAAAGGCAATGTGTTTAAAAATTACTTAGTGTACAGGATTCAAAATTCAAGAGTTAGTAAATAATGATGCAACAACAGCCTTTCCTCTTCCCACAGAATCTCTGACCCTCTGTCTTCCCCTCACTCTCCGCCAGCCTCTCTCTCCCCCACTCTTCCAACTCTTTCAACTGATAGATAATTTTGCTATAAAGATGTTAACGAATTCCTGCTGTGGCATCACAGTTGACCATAGCAACTGAGAGGCTGAGAGGCTGAGAGGAAGAGGAGAGAGGAGGCTGAACAGAGGTCCCAGCTGTTGAGTGACAAGTGACAGAAGAAAGAAAGAATGTGATAGAGAGCTGGGAGGCAGCTCTGTGGATAAAGCACTTGCTGTGTTAGGCTAAAGACTAAAAGGTTTGGATCCCCACCATCCACATAAGAATTGGCAGATTTGACACCTCAACTATAATCCCAACACTCAGACAGGTCATTCCTGGGACAAGCTAGTTAGCTAGACTAGTTGGATTTGGGGAGCTCGTAGTTTGGTCAAAGACCCTGCCTTCATAAATGAAGACGAGAGTAATAGAGAAAGATACCAAATATCAGGCTTACTCATACACACACACACAGGCACACACACACGTGCCCACTCACCAGTGTGTCTATGCCCATTCAAACATATCTGTGGGAACACCACACTCACATACAGAGAGTGTAATTGCATATTCAGTACCACACTCTGAACCTGTGGTCATAAGGGAATTAATTAGTTCATTAAAAATTAGATAGGGGAGGAGCTGCTTTTCTTACCATATTTAACCTCTACTAGAGGCCAGATGGCTTTGGGAGGGGCAGCCAATGTGGAATGTAGACATCCAGAGTAAAAGCTGAAAAGAGAGGTTTGTCATCTGAAGTCCAGACCAAGCTAGGAAGGGAAAACAAAGAGAGAATGGAGGACACAGAGCAAGAAGAGCCACTGGCTTTCCTGACCTTCTTCTCCTGGATGTAATTCTAGGGTGGCAGAGGCAGGTTTCCCAGTACATATACAACTCGGAACTGTCCCCGATATGTGATGTTCATGGAAGGATGTTCAGCTCCTTCTGACTTGTCTCTTTGTGACCCTTGTCGCCTCTCCCCATTTATGTACAGGAAGTCTTTATGAGGTGGCTTTGTTAGTTTGCCAACAGCATAGAGTGTGTTTATACTTACTAAGACTGCTACAGCTTCGGTGGGAGATTCATCTTATGAGACTCCTGTGGTATGTGTGGTCCTATGTTGGCTGAAATTCTATTATCCAATACATGACTATACAAACAACATGGAGCAAATGACAGTGTTTGCTGAACGTCTACCAAATATAGGTGTTTTCTCTCATACAGTCTTCTCAAGTGCTTGGCATGGGTTCTACCCTTGGCATGATAAAAGAGGGCCTCAGCAGTGAAAGACCATTTTCTAGAGCCACAGACCTAGCATGAAGTTAAAAGCCAGGCAGTCTGATAGTAGAGAATGTTGTGGTAATTGTTCAGTGACTTTAAAAAGAATGTTTCATTCTTTTAAAACATTTCATGTAAAAAGAAATGTTTGGTGAGTGTTCTCGTGTTTGTTCTCTGTTGCTGTGATAAACACCATGGCTCAAAACAACTTGGGGGGAGTAATAGTGTATTTGGTTATCCTTCAAAGTTAGAGTCCATCACTTCTATGTCAGAGTCCATTATTAAAGTACGTCAGGGCAGCAGTTCACATGGAAACTGAAGCAGAGACCCAGGTAGAATGCTGCTGTCTGGCTTACACCCAGACTTTGATCCAACTTCCTTATTCAGCCCAAGTCTGCCAGTCTGTGTGACAGATGCTATCCTCAGAGATCTCTGGTCAAGTGAGAGAGTTCAACCAAAGGGGAGAGGATGCAAGCAGGGAGAGGGAAGTGCAACCTCAGCCTGCAACCCACTGCTCCAAAGTTGGTGCAGCAGCTAGACTGCACTGCGCAGAGCCTGGGAAGGGGAGGGGAGCTAGGAAGCAGGCAAGATACAGCAGAGCCTCCAGTGGTGAAAGTTTCCAGAGAGTTTTCTCTTCCCCAGAAGTGTTACAGATCTTGTAGGAAAGAAGCTCTCAGGTGATCTGTGAGGGAGTAATTCTCATACCTTTATTCCTTCTGGATAGGATCTTACATACATTTGGGGGTGGGTTGGGGTCTGACAGCTGATACTTTCTATTGGCTTGGTCTGAGATGTTAGGGATGCCACAGCTGCATGTGGAGGGGCTAGGGGTACTGTCCCTATCTGACGGTTTGTCACGATCTTCAGTGGGGTGCTGTGGTCATGTGACAGGGGCTGGTCAGAAGCAGGTGAAGCTCCTACTGTCCTCTCA